>NW_026856221.1:0-28709 GCF_026571515.1 Ruditapes philippinarum | reverse complement strand
ATGATGTGCGGAGACCTGCATAATCAATTAAATGTTTAAAGTTTTGATACGTATAAATTGAATGCAAACTGGATCTGGAAGTTAGATATAGCCGTTTACATCATTTACATTATTCATGCCGAGAGATTAATGTACTTGTTAAACTTGAGATCTTTAACTATAAAAATCATAAAACGGTATAGGGATATTTTCAACACTTACAAACATGGTGTCTTAAAGGCACATTATTCCACCGGAAAGCTTTCATTTATATTTCTTTTCTTTTTTTTTATAGTTTACAACAAGTTACACATTGCAACCAATTACTTAAACTGTCTCCTCATTTATAGTGACTTATTAAACTAAACTACATAACTTAAACTACTACATGTTTGCTTATTTTATGACATATTATTTCACATTCAGCGCTTTTTCCTTTAGCTAACAAACATCTTACGTGCTCTTAAACATTTATTTTAACGTTATAAAACTCATGTTTGATCCTTCTTAAAAAGTAAATATTTATTCATTTCTGGGGTATAATGTACACGTACCTTTGAAAAGTCCATGCGTTTTTGTTTTGTGTGTTTGTTTTGTTGTTGTTGTTGTTTTTGTTGTTGCTTTTATAAATATTTCCATGTTTGTATAGTCAGATTAAATACATTCAGTATATTCGAGATGGTGGTGCACGGTCCTCGACTTTAATCATTAATCGACAGAATGGCGATTCGCCATTAATATTAACCCCTATATAACCTATAATACCATCTTGAATTTCATAGACCACAGTATAATTTGACCTTATCTTTCTCGATATAATTACAATTCAGATATTCCCCCAAATAGAAGACCTTTCACCGAAACCCCCTCAGATACTGTACTTATAAGCTCGTTTTAAAACACCTTTTTTAATAATGTACTGTATATTGTTTATTAAGTTTCTTTGCTGATGTGTTGTTAGTGCTAAGAGGCCCATTGTGCCTCAGAAAAGCAATCATTTTTTTATTTTTCAAAACCTTATTATTGGTATCTTGATAGTTTCCAAATCAGTTACTCATTTGCCGCATAGATTGGTGTAATTATAGTGAATTAGTATTTTGTATGGAAGTCAAAATTTGTACATTCCGCGACCTTTATAACACATTACTGCACGTTCAGCTCTACTTCCTTCAGGCATAAGGTGCCTTTAAAGGCATACAATATATGTATATTGTCAGTTCCCTTTTCTATACGATATACATCTATATAATGGTAAATATTGAGAACCAAACATCATTAAAATTGACTTTGAATGCTGTTCATTCATTAATTCGATTTATTATATTCCTTCAAAACAAAAATCAAATTAGTCAAAATTTAAGTATAACAGATATAACAGAGGAAAATCATTGTAAAAAATGTTATATAATCAATTTTATATTCAAAGCACTTAAAATACAAGCACGTACCTGTTAGAAACATAAAAATCCCTAATAAATAACTGAATTTATCCATTATTAGTGTCTCCGCCTTATCTTTATATAAAATAACAACAGTCAAGCAGAGAAGCTAACTATCTTCTGTATACATGTATATTCTGTGTACATGTATACGGCAAGCAGACGATGAGAGTAATTTGTTATTTCTGGTTCACATATAAACGGAGGCAGGTCAGATTTTTTTCTCTCTCTTATTCATTTATTGGTCTAATTTTATAAATCTTTATGTCTTACGATATAATTTTTCTCTGCGCGCCTACGCAAAATAGCTGGCAATTATAAGGATTATGGAAGAAAGCAAAACTAGTTCTGAAAAAAAAAGTTCCGAAGACGATTGTTGTTTTCCTGATTGACTTCATATTATTACTGTTAAGGCGCAGTGGGTTTATGTAGTCATTCTTTGATTTAAAGAAAATATATAAAAACAAATAATATTATTTGTAAGTTCTTTATTATTCCTTATTTATCGTGTTATTTAAAGTTGGTTTAAATGGTTTTAAGATATTTCATACAATAATTAACCTTGAAAACATCAAAGTATCTCAAACATTTACATTTTATCACGTATAATAAATAAACAGATCAATTTAAACAAAATATTTTTTAAAAGTTGTTTAGTGCTTAAAATATCTTTTGTCCAATAGAATTGCAGTATTTTAAATGAATCATTACACATCTACTTTGATAAATCTGCTAAATTTGACCAGTCTAGTAAAGACTGTTTTATAAAAATCATTTCAAATACTACGTACGCCATTCTTGACCAATTTAATGTTGTATATGCTTACCTATACTTAAAATATCACGATAATAAGGGTCGTAAACTTCGTCTATTTATAACGTTTTGTAAATTGAATTTCACTTTAAACTTTCTTACATCATTGTTACCTAAGTTCAAAATAAGCCAGTCAAGTACAACCAATCTAAGGAAAGACGTGACTTATCGGTTAAGGTACATGCCCTTCAACCCAGGACACTTTGGGTTCGAGATCCTACTGGGGCCACGGCAATTTTTTACCCACCAATATTAGTAAAGTTGAATCTAGAATGGCTGAAATAAGTTTCAAGTTTTCATCGAAATTGGGCATAGATATAAAAAATACATATGAGCCGCGTCACGACAAAACCAACATAGTGCGTTTGCGACCGCGCATGCAGTCTGATCAGGATCCATGCTGTTCGCTAACCAACTCTATAAAAGTAGAGAAACTGATAGCGAACAGCATGGATCCTGATCAGACTGCGCGGATGCGCAGGATGGTCTGGATTCATGCTGGTCGAAAACGCACTATGTTGGTTTTGTCATGACGCGGCTCATAGATCTTATATCAATCATGTTTGTTTCTAAAGGTTGAATGTATTCAAAGCAACACAGTAAAGTGTATATTATGATAAATTCATGTATGAATTTGTAAAAAAAAACAACAACAACCGATCAGCCAATACTTGTATGCTTAAAAGTGCATTTCAATTCAAAGTGCAAAGTCAATAAAATTATGTTGCGTGCGATTTAAGAAAATAATAAATTTTGTCAAAAGATTGTTGGGAATAGTTAACTTCAGTGTTTGACTTCAAATAAATCAATAAGGACCAGTCCGGGGTTAGTAAGGAATCCAATCCTTTATCTTTTATTCCCACGCCAATTCATACTCAAATATTTAATTTTAAAAAAATTCAAAATTGTACTATATTTTAAACACATACCACAGAGGGAGGGGGATGGTAAAATGTAGGATCGCTAAATTACTTTCGCAGTCACGTGTGTATACATAATTGTAAATAAAACATTTACCACCCAAAATTACGTCATACTCTTGTATCATTTTCATTAAAATGTTTACAAACAAATTAAACTAACCATAAATATGTTCAAAATTTATGGTGGGAGATGTTTTGTCACCGATTGGCCAAGTGTGATGCTTTTTATGTCCACCGCCCTACCATTTCCTTTCCATAAATGGATAAATTATATAATGAAACAGTAAAGTCAGTATAGGAAATTTGTTGTTGTTACGTTTTATATCAGTAAGCTAAAAATGATTTACAAAGCAACACATTGTATATTATTTCACCGGCATTTTTCATTCAATCCGAAAGATAAAGTAAAAACAATGGACACATTGTACATTTTACTTTTCTGTATATTAACAATAACGATATTATTAACAATAACGATATGACATTTATACCATGTGTAAACAATTTTATTTACTCTATCAAGAAATGTTACGTTTTAATGTCAATGTAACAAATTTATATCGTAATTCACAAACATTGCTATAACTGCTGTCAAATAATATTGCTGCTGAAAATATCTTGTTTGAAAATTTCCGCTGAGATCCAAAAGCTTCCAAAGTCATTGAAAAATAAGACCAATAAACCCAAATGTTTAACGTTTAAACATATTTTATTGTATATATATACCTACATAAATTTTCACAATTATATATAAAAACATTAATGTAAATATACAAAAGGGTTGGGCCAAACATTATCGGGGGCCCTCCCCCAATAAACCCAAATCCTGTCTGAATCAAAAATAATAAACCTTTACCGCCAATATAGAGCCAGGCCAGTCGGAACCCAGGGTCTAGACTGTTGGTAGCTCATTTTCTGTATTTTGATATCGTTATTCCCTAAAATTCGAATGGACTGATCTAATTTCAAAAGAAGGGCGAATCCATTACATGTAAGTAGCTTGTATTGGTTAAGAAATGTCAGCTAATGTTTTTCAGGGCTTGCACTATCGCAGTTCTGATAACGGAGTGTTTAGATAATGCCACTTTAGCATCAGCTATAGAAGTGTTGGTTACTGCGGCAACGAGGGCAACAGGCACCACCTGGAAACAAAGAATAGATCATTGTAAGAAACACATATACTGGTGTAAATCTTAGAATTGATTAAATATATATAAGTTATTTTGAAAGAATAGTATTTTTAAAGTACAAAAATCATAAAGATAAACAGTTAGTTGCTTGGTTTTACGGCAAACCAACACAATTTTGGCCATATGGCGCGCCGAAATAGGAAAGCAACACCAGGAGTCAAAACCACATAAGAGACTCCAGATATTCAAACCCATTTAGTCACCTCTTACGATCACTCGGGATGGCTGCAAGCCTTATGCCTCAACCATTAAAGGCAACTTCTCAACCACAAAGTAAACAGATTAACGGACGACTTATAAGTAATTGAGAAATGTAGAAATAAGAGAAATAGCGTAACAAAGTAAAAAGTGGATTTGAAATGCCGCACAAATTGTAATTGTGAGTAGTTATCTTGTTGTTGTTGTTGGGTTTTTTTTTGTTTGTTTTTTTTGGTAATCTTTTTTCAAACAATGCTGATAAATACGAGCAGGGACGCCTTTAATGATGAATGAACAACCGAATTTTGTCGATTATTGTGACTTGCCTTTTCAAGTTCTGTAGCAGCAGCAATATGTTGTGTTATTGGTCTAGAATTCATAGCTTCCGAAACCTCGTCAGTGTTGTAAATAGACCTTAACAAATAATCCATGGCCTTCGTTTTTGACATTTGACCAAGTTTCTAAATGAAGATAATCAGATGCAAAATTTATGGTAATTTCCACATCATTTTAAAAAGATTGTTATCATAATAATGCAATCTTGTCAGAGAATTTCATTTATGACATAATAACAAGGAAATAAAATATGATAAACTGTTGATATGGTTATACATATTCATCCCGGCATTATATTTGTAAAACTGACATCAAAATGATAATGTACGGAAATTGCACCTTTAAAAAAAACTTAAATTAAATTTAGTGCTGACGGAATAGGTTTCAATGAATTTTGACAACATATCGTGTTTACAAAAAAGTTGAACTGAGTGACTTTTTTCAATTAAATTGAAGCAAAATTGTCAATCAAATAGATAAACTGTACTTACTTCGAGAATTCCAACCGCCCGGTGGAAAAGTTTGTTATTGCTAGATGAAAATAAGAAACAAACATACAAACAAATACAATGTCAGGAAAGAATCCACTTATATGTAATCAATTCAACAATACTCAATATATCTTTATCAATACACATTTTGTTTCTAATGTTATTTTTAATTAAATTAAAAAGAATCATTTAGAAGTGGGTGATCTTATAAGTCAAGACATCGTCATGTGACACTGACATTGTTCACAAGTATGACCTATAATTAACAAAACACTTCTAGCTTGCTTTTATAACGGTTAAATATGTTATTATTAGATGATTGTCAAATCAAAATAATTCAGGTGGAAAATAAAATTTGTCATCGATAAACTATATAAACAATAAGGAAACCCCTCCTTACCGCTAATTCTACCGGTCCGCTCCCTATATTCAAACAAGAGGGCCAAGATGGCCCTAGATCGCTCACCTGACCCATCAAACTCATCCGAACAATTACCTAGACAAGTATTCTGACTAAGTTTCATGACAGGTGAGTCAAAAATGTGACAACTAGAGTGTTAACAAGGATGATCCATATTTGAGAAGTGTGACCTAGTTTTTTCCCAAGGTGACCCATATTCGAACTTGACCTAGAAATCATCAAAACAAACTTTCAGACCAATTTACAGGATACTTGGATCAAAGCAGTAGCCCCTAGAGTGTTAACAAGATTTTCGAACTCATCCGAGTAATAACCTACACAAGCAACCTGACCAAGTTTGATGATAATTGGGTCAAAAATGTGACCACTAGAGTGTTTACAAGGTTTTTCCATATTTGGGCAGTGTGACCTAGTTTTTGACCCCAGGTGACCCATATTCGAACTTGGCGGTCTTGACCTAGAAATCATCAAAACAAACTTTCAGACCAATTTACAGGATATTTGAATCAGAACCGTAGCCACTAGAGTGTTAACAAGATTTTTCTATTTTTAGCTTCTTCGACCTGGTTTTTCATCCGAGATGACCCATGTTCGAACTCATTTGAGCAATAACCTAGACAAGCATCCTGACCAAGTTTCATGACAATTGAGTCAAAAATGTGACCACTAGAGTGTTTACAAGGTTCCATATTTGGACAGTGTGACCTAGTTTTTGACCCCAGGTGACCCATATTCGAACTTGACGGTCTTGACATAGAAATCACCAAAACAAACTTTCAGACCAATTTACAGGATATTTGAATCAAGAGTGTTAACAAGATTTTTCTATTTTTAGCTCCTGTGACCTTGTTTTTCATCCCAGATAAACCATGTTCGAACTCACTTGAGCAATTACCTAGACAAGCATCCTGACCAAATTTCATGACGATTGAGTCAAAAATATGACCACTAGAGTGTTAACAAGGTTTTTCTATTTTTAGCTCCCGTGACTTAGTTTTTTTTATCGGAGATGACCCATGTTCGAATTCATCCGAGCTTTCACCTAGACAAGCATCCTGACAAAGCTTGATGATGATTGAGGCAAAAATGTGACCGCTAGAGTGTTAACAAGGTTTTTTTTCTATTTTTAGCTCCGGTGACCTAGTTTTTCATCCGAGATGACTCATGTTCGAACTCATCCGACCTATCAACTAGATAAGCATCCTGACAATGGTTGATGACGATTGAGGCAAAATTGTGACCGCTAGAGTGTTAACGAACAAGTGTGGACGGACGACGGACAACAGACGACGGACGACGGACATTCAACGATCCTAAAAGCTCACCCTGAGCTAGCTCAGGTGAGCTAATTAGTAAAGCGGCCACGATCTTCTATTTTTAGAAACGAAAATCCTTAACGCGTTATACATAGACCTTCGGACGGTGTTTTGATGAAGTCTTACTGTGATATGATGCACTTTTCCAAGATAAAATTATTGAAATACTTAGTTTGAAACAACTCAGAATTGTTTCTTCCCAACAAAAACTAAAAACTGAAGGCCGCTTTAACATAATGAGACAAAATTCATAACTTACCTTACTTTAACGTCGATCATAATATTTCTGTACACTTTTCCTTTCAAAATATGAGCCCCAGTGCTGATTGCATTCAAACAGCACTTTACAGCTATTTCTCGGAACATTTGACTAGCTATCTTTCTGGTTTCTGGCCCAATTAACTCGTCTATTTCAGTTGTCGGATCCTCTATATATAGCGGGTGAGTAAAATCCTTTCCCTCTACCTGTTATTACAATATGATTATTGGTTTGGTTTTTTCGACAATTTCAAAAAAGTTATATCTTTTAGGGTTTTTTTGCCCTACGCAAATTCCGCATGCGCGAGAAAATGCTACATTGCAGGTCTATACCGCGTCGTTAAAAGGTCTATAGTCATATTTCGTTGGTCGGCCCATACATCCAAATTGGCTTTCCTGGATAAAAAACCAGTAGTTACTAATTTCTTCGCAAGGGACCGGCTTTCAATACGCCTGATTTCTGAATCAGCATTGAGAGACGAATTGCCATTAAGTTATTAATTTGCTTGACAATAATCACATACTGCTCGGTATTGACGAGCATGACCCGTTCAAGTAACTAAGGCAAGTTATAGAACAAGACACTCCTGCCAAAGGCCCTTATATTATATATCTCATATGTATTCAACAGTTATACAGTTAGAGTGTCGTATTTCCTTGCGTTCATATAATGCAAACATATTTATATATAGTGTCTGCTTTAAATGTGGTACTTTTATTTTTGTTAAATTTCCGTGGAGTAGAATGCATTTTGATATTTATTTGAAAAATTCCAAATACTTTTCAATTGGCATTGAAGCATTGAATAAGTTGCCTAAAATATTCTTAATAACATGATACTTTAAAGTGGAAAAATCAAATTACCAATTAATACATGTAACAAAGAGGGAAATAAGAGAAGTTTGGTTTTGTTTCTAACGGCAGACCAACACAGTTTAGAGTACATGTGTTTTAACTAAAACACCTTTGTAACGCACTTTTGCTAAACAAATTGATACAAAACTAAATCAAAGTATAACTTATGAAACAGTTACCTTTTTAAACGTAATAAGCATCATCCGACACCCATTCTTTGTACACTTTGTTGATATTGCCGGTGGTATATCTAAAAACAAAACAAAACCACTTACAGTACAAATACACAATGAACTATTTTTCTTTATGTGTTGGAGTGGGGTGGTGTGTGGGTGCAGGGATTAATTTAGAGAAAGAATTTGAAGAAAAGTAATATCATTTAGAAAATACGATGTAAGAAATACATCAAGTCTCTACCCTCTCCCCAGCACCGCCTGTTGATCGGTATTGTGGATCTTCAACACTCAACAAATGACTCCAAAGGAATGAAAATATATAGAAACTAGATCTTTAAACATTTGATTATTTAATGTAAAAACAAAATAATAACTATGAATAAATATATAATGATGACATACCACAATTTATAGCAATTAATATGTCGCGGTCAGTTGGAGATATGTCTGTGCAAAAATTGTCATGAGAGATTCTAAAATGTTCACCCTGAAACAAAATAGGAACTTTTTACAGAGCTCCAATACCATTAAACAAATTGAATGAGTGTAAACATTTACTTCTCGGTTTATTATTTTTTAACAATTTAAGCTATTAGTGCCCGTGAATGGACAAAGAACTTGCGTGCGTATAGACACAGAACTTGCTCATGCATAGATATAAAACTTGTACGTGTAAAGACATAAAACTTTCTTGTGTATATACATAGAAATAATTGATTGTGTTTAGACATGGTGCTTGCTCGTGTATGGACAAAGTACTTACTCATGAATAAACATAGACCATGCTTGTGTATAGACATAATACTTGTTCGTGTATGAACATAGAACTTACACTTGTATAGACATAGAGCTTGCTTGTTAAAAGACATAGAACATGCTCGTGTATAAACATACAGAACGTGTAAGGATTTATTTTAATTTCACTTCCAATTATATGAATGTTTATCATTATTATTTCAACAAATATTTCAGCTATCAAAGTAATAATATTGTTTTCACATAAGTAGGCAAAATTTAGGTGGTTTCATAGTATGACTAAATTGTTTCACTCGATGATATAATGTAAGTTACTTACCAAGTGAGACAGATCCCCTTCCACGTTTTGCAACGTTTTATAACCATTGGCCACAAATCCCCGAACATCATCTAAAGCTAAAGTAGAAATACGTTTTATATAAAATCTTATCAAGTTATTGTATTTAAACAAATCTGATCTCGTGGTATATTCTATACAAGGCTTCAACCATAAAATGCATCTCAACATCTTCACGTTATCACCTTGCCATTTATAATTCGGCACTTCTCGTTAAAAATTAATATGAGGCGTCCATGACCGAATGGTTAAGGCCGCTGAGTTAGATATTACTTATCTCTAATCGCTATGGGTTTGAATCCTGCCAGGGACTATGACTTCTTTCGTGTGATGAAGCTCTCCGGCAAGCTTACAGAAAGTCGGTAGATCTTCCAAGGTATGTATCTGCTCATTTTCTCAAATGCATCGGTGTGCTACAACCCGAGACCCTCCGCCAAAAGTACAAGCTAGACTATCGCTATATCGTCATTACCTAAAGTCCTTGATATTAATATCTTTGAAAGGAAAATGAAAAATGCTCGTAAAAATGCTTGGATTACAAAGAGGTTGTGTAGAAAGTCGAATCTAAATGACACAAATATCTGACAAGGGGAGCAGTGGCATAGTGGTTAAGGTGTCTGCCTCTCAAACCAGAGATCATGGGTTCGAGCCTTAATCGGATCACGACCATGTTTCTTCATATGACACCAGTACTGTTCGGTTCAAGGAAGCGTCCTATAAGTTGCAAGAACTTGCTTCGCAATCGAGCTTAAATAAATATGTTTAAACCAGATATCAGACTTACTGGCACCATACGTGGGTGGACATTCTGAGGCATCAATCAGACCCATGATGGCCAAACTGTCATCTCCAATGTAATAAATGTTTCCTCCCGAGCGAAGACTGCTCAAAAACAAGTTTAAAACTAAGGATGAAAACCATATGTAACTCTTATCGGAAATGTGTTGTAAATACAGATGCAGTGTAAGCAAATAATGATTCAATGAATAAACAAAATACAAATTTTGATTTCTTACAGGCACATGGGAATCTAAAACAATTGGCAGCATAGAAAGTATCAACAGGAAGTAAAATTCGAAGAGCAAAATGTTACCAGACACGTCAATATGTGTAGTTATTTTATGTTGTGTTACAAAAGGTCTTTTTTTTTCTTTTATAAATTCTCTCCCTTTTGCAGACCTAGTTGTATACATGTACTTAACAGGATCAACCCTTAACCTGTTGATTCTAGCCAGTGTACGCCAGTGCAGACCAAGATCAGTCTGCATATCCGTGCAATCCAATCATTGTCTGCACTATTCGCCACTCAGTGAGTACTTATTGTGCCAAAATTGTATCTATTATTGTGTCAAAATTTTACCTAAAATAATGAATGGTTTAGGTGGACAGGTCCATTTAAGATATTTTGCGTGGTGCGGGTTAAATATCATTGGAGTTGATAATGAACATATTACAGTCAAAATTACCATTGTCCAGCCTTTTCGACGATACGACACAGTTCTTGTTTAACCTTGTACACGGCCTTGTTCACTATGTTATAACATCGCATGAGATCTGATGGTTGACTAAAATACATGAAACTAACTTTATTAATACTAAAAATGCAATATGAATTCAAGAACAAGAGAAAACTGAATTTAGCAATGGTTATTTGCAGATAAACCATTTAAACAGGACAAGATAGTAAAGGGGGCATAACTTTGCCAAATAAAGGAGTATCTGCCATTTAAAGATGGCGTCCTGTTAGGATAATAAACATGTATACCAAATTTAAAATTGAATAGCTTTACTCGTAATAGTTTCTTAGAAAATGAGCCTTGTCGAAAATGTTAAGAAACGCCGACACCGACAAGAGGGTTATGATAATAGCTCCACTTTTTTCTTCGAAAAGTTAAGATAAAAATAAGACCAAAAATTAACAAAAAATACATATCTAAAATTGTTTAGTCATATGTTATCAAGTTGTCTAAATAGACAAATAGATATTTAAAGTAATGAGTCTCTTTATGTAGCGACAAGACGAACACGTATTAGCAATTAATGTCAGCTTTCTGTACTATAATCATAAGTTTTAATAAGAAAATTCTATGATACATTATGGGCATAACAATTAAATATCGGTATATTTTTTTCACTGTAGTTAGTGGTCATGACAAAATTTACATTAATGTTTATTCTGGTTTCAAGAACAAAAATAGTTTTTTAGTTTTCTGATACAGGATATGTTACACATTAAACTTGTTTATTTTTAGAAGGTTGCGCATGAAGACAAAGATTTATACAAAGTACAGCCATAACAGCAAACTCTGGTACATAAGTGTTGTGCAAAACCATGACTTTAACAGTGTGTGTGTCAAATGACAGTTATTCGTGAAGTACCACATGTCTCATAATGGCTAATTCAAATTTTAGAATTTGAATTTAACCAATAGCATGCTGTGTTTCATTTTGAGACTGGTTCCTAGCATTTTAATAGCCATGGAACAAATATAGGGTATTTAACATACATATTCTCCTCGGAGTGATACATGTCCAGGAGTCCAGTCAAACAGATTGTCTCAAGAAGAAGTTTCGTAGCTGTCCCACATTTCATCCGACTCGATCCTGTTATTGGATCTGGCTACATAGAAAACAGAATTAATTGTTCACCTAATTTACACGGTGACCTTGTTAAAATATCTGTCATCTTTGTAACTTCCTTTTCATATTTATATTACCTAATTTATTACAACATAAAACAATTAATACTGTGTCTCCGTTCTTTACAACAAGGCTGACAAATAAAGCAAATGAAATAAACAAAGTACAACTTAATCAAAATGATTAATTTACGACATTATGCAAATGACATGATATTATTATTAACTGAATAAATCATATTCAAAAACCATGTTTGTAGTTCAGCTGAAAGAACTTGTAGACACGTTTGTAAACAAAATAATTTAGAATCCAGTAATAACACTTGAATAACTGTGTAAATACGATTTTTAAAACTTAGGCGAAAGAACTCTTAGACTGATTTATTAGTAACTGTATGATCATATTTGTGCTAAGTAAATGTATTATTATAATGTATTATACAATAGTTTAAATGTATAATAACATAGTATACATAAAACCTGTAAATAAAACATTCATTACCCCGATAATTGGGTTTATGATATACCCTCTGCGACTCTTGCTTGGAAATGTTTTAAGACGATTCACCACTGAAAATATTATCATATCTTATTGATATTATCATATCTGATTGATATGTAGTAAATAAAAAAAAACATATTGAAAAAAAAAATGAGAAAAAAACATAAACGTAAAAAATAGTACGTTTATGAGTCGACCGCACGCAACTTTTTATGAATTAAATAAATACAATGTATAATGAAAATACATCTTTAAAATTCTATTTGCAAAATGCGATTACCTTATTGAAAAATTATACGGGAAAATTAAGACTGAACGGATTTTAGCATTGTAACAATGTTAACCATCGTTCGTTATTTTTGTCTAATATGGTACTACACTGCTGTAGTTGTTATATCAGACTTAAAATATTAGATGTGGCTTTTAATTAAGAACATGCGAATATGTATATATAATACGTTTCAAATTGACAGATTATAGTTACCTTGCAAAAATGTTTTATCCCAATTTTCTATTTTGATATTTCTGTAGAAGGAAAAATATGAACAATTAGGGTATATTTCTATAAAATAATCGTTCATTTTTATTTAACAAATTGAAGAAACGCTTCTTTTCTGATATGATTTTACAAAATGCGTATATGTATATCATTGTTTTTCGTCTGACCCTTGACAATTTCAAAAATGTACTATTTTAAGATAAAAAAGAGAATAGGAAACCCTTAAGTACATTTAACAATATATACACTTTAAAACGGGATTTCTGGGCTTGCATACCATCTGTCCGTATAGGCCGCCACATTGCTTGAGTTTACTAGTAGCTTGTCACCTCGAGACATTGACTAGATATGTCTGTGTTAACACTATATTTATTAGTTATCACTAATATTAATGTATATATGGATGGAATAATGGATTATTTATTCATTCAATTATTCGTCCATTCAGTTATTGAGGTAATCATCATTTTCACAGTGTTTCAGCTGCATGTATACTTCTACCTGATGAAAGCGTTCCTGGATTTTTTAAAGTACAAACTTGTTGGTATCACAATCAGGGTCTAGGGTTTTAGTCTTATTCAAAACATGACAAGTTAACTGAAGTTCTTAATCTAATTAAAACATTACTTATTTAAGCCGAATTGTGAAGAAACCTTTCAGTATATTTTAAACATTTACTAGTCCACTTCCTTGAACTAACCAGTACTGGTTATATATGAGGAAACATAGTCGTGACCCAAGTTAGGCTCGAACCTAAGATCTCTATAGTGAGAGGCTGACACAGTAACCACTAGGCCACCGTTCAACTTTAATAAACTGAAGTTGTAACACAGGAATGGGACAAAGACAAACAAGTTTGAAAGATTTACATATTTATATATATATATTAATGCTTTTGTAATATCTAAAATCTCATTTCTCATTTCTCACATCTAAACAATGTATTGTACATAGATAACGTACATAACCTACAACATAAAACAACTGAAAATGTAAATCGAACTAACATAACTATCATAAGCATGATTTTGCCGTAGAATTATACATGTATGAACAAACTACACACTTTAAATAGGAGCATTCTAAAACATCTTTTATATACGAGTATAACATTATTTTTAGTATAAAAGTATCAAAAATATACAATACCAATAAAGATTGTGTCGGGTCATATTAGATGTAATGGTCAATTTGCAATGAAAAACATGTGTAACAAACATATCCAGTGACGTCAGTACAACTGTTTGTATTGGATTTTACTTCATAAATTTACTCGCCATTTCTCAAGATACACGATAGAAAAGTATCTTAAACACACCGTATTACCGGCGGCAGTGATGGCAGATCACTGCAGTGATGGCAGATATCTGAAAATTACCGATCGGTACAGGTAGGTTATAAATTTGGTTGGTTTAATTATATTACACAAATACGGCCCATATCATTGCTATAAAACTATTGTCCATTGAATGGAGATACTGTAAGGTAATTTTGGACTTGTTTTTTCCTGTTTTAAGACTATTTTGAGCAGGTTAAAAGTGAAAGCCTTGGAAAAAATCCGTGAAAATGTCTGTTTTCTGTTCAAAATATCTCAAGTTTTAAGTAAATGGCAGGATTTCCTGTTATCAATATAGACGTTCATCCATTGGGGTCACGCAAGCCAAATATCTACCCCGTGAGTCTTTTCTTGAAAGTTTTACAGACGCTCAATCTTGTCCGGTCGAAGAAAAAATGCTGCCGTTGTAGGCAGATACATATTATAAATGCTGCCGTCGATGGCAGAAATACCACGAAAGTGGCTAACATTCTGACAGAAAATCAAGTTCAATCTTTTATCAATTCCTCTTTTCTTTGCGTCCTTTTAGTCGGAATTGAGACGTTAAACTATCATTTCTAATATTTTCTCAAGATAGAAAAGTTATTAATGCGGTGTGTGCATCGAAAAAAGCTTTTTAGCAACATGCAGTTACAATACAAAAAGTGATGATTTAGTACGACAAAATTTCACTATAAATAGAGAAATGAACATGAAAAACTTCATTTTTCTATATTCATGCATGTGTGCTTGATCTGTTCATATATATGAATTGAAAGGTCAAAAAAGAGAAAAAGAATATAACAAATAAAAAAAATTCAAGTTTTTTTCCTATAAATACAGGATTTATTTTCATCTTGTGATATGAATCATCGAAAGGTTCATCTTTATATATTGTCATGGTTACAACTAAAATGAATGAAAAAATACATAGTTAAATGGGAGCACGTGATGTTAGAACTGTTGTTAATAGTTTAGCATAGTAAATGTAATTCAAAGGCAAACTACAACGCTATTACAAACATGAAAATTTAAAGAAATGAATCCACGTTGTCGTGTTTTTCAAGAACTTGATATAATATAGGAAAATATTTGAACTGTCAATAATATTATCTTTCCATTTTACATTAACATACATTGTTTTATGATACACTGATGCCAGTTGCGAGGTTAATAGTCTCCCCTTTATTACATCAATTTAATAATTTATAATCTGCGCCGATTAAGTAAATTTCAGCCTTTATTTGTCATAAAGCGATGAACATTATTACCTCGAGAAAATAATGTCATATGCTAGCAAATGAATATCCACTTACAGAAGTTACGTGCTGTAATATGCAATTGGCGTTATGTCTTAAAAAGGGAGTGCGCTGCTAAACTTAAGATACATATAGTATTGTATGCATGTAACTGACAGACACAACAGATCAAGCACACATGCATGAATATAGAAAAATGAAGTTTTTCATGTTCATTTCTCTATTTATAGTGAAATTTTGTGGTACTAAATCATAACTTTTTGTATTGTAACTGCATGTTGCTAATAAGCTTTTTTTCGATGCACATACCGCATTAATGAAAAAAATCAAAAAATCTACAAAACAGCAATTTTTCTTCAAAATTATATGTGAGGCCATGTTTTAACATGGAAAAACGCGTTTTTGGGTAATTGATGAATGGGGGGGGATCCACAGTCAATTGTTTACATAATGACGTAATCATGTGTACACTTAAACAATAGAATGGGTGACACAAATGTTTTAATCCCGCCAAAAAAAAAAAAAAATGGATGCCTTATTAGATTTGAATAAAAAATGGCGCTGAATAACAATAGAAAGCTTAGCACACAAATGTTTTAATCCCGCCAAAAAAAAAAATGGATGCCTTATTAGATTGAAATAAAAAATGGCGCACTGTTCTTCCATAACAAAAGAAAACGAAACATAATTGTAGGGGTCACATAAATATGGTCTAAAGTACACAATAGAAAAAATGTTACCATAAAGGATTAACTAATTCGGTCAAAATATACAAAGGAAAAACTATAATCAAATTATTGGTTTAAACTATGAAAAGAAAATTAGGACAAAATATTATTAATAAGTCTAGACCAGCTGTGGTCAACTCATCTAATAAGCTACTTTAGTATCTAGTATTTCTTCTTCTTGATATTGTATTTTACTATCATCAGAAAAATGTAAAGTTTAATCAATTGTTTACATAATGACTTAAGAGTGTGTACTTTATAACAATAGAACAGGTAACACTCCAAAAAGAGCAAATGAGCAACCAAAATGAGCATATGAGCAACTAAAATGAGCGACTGAGCAAGGAAAAATGAGTAAATGAGCAATCAAATGAGCAAATGAGCACCCAAAACGAGCAAATGAGAGACCAAATGTGCAAGTAAAATGAGCAATGAGGAACCAAATGAGTAAGTGAGCAAGTTAAATGAGCAAGTTAAATGAGCAAATGAGCAACAAAAAAGAGCAAATGAGCAAGTAAAATGAGCAAATGAGCAACCAAAATGAGCAATTAAATGAGCAAATGAGCAACCAAAAAGAGCAAATGAGCAAATGAAATGAGCAGATGAGCAACCAAATGAGAAAATGAGCAAGTGAAATGAGCAACCAAATTAGCAAACAAAATGAGCAAATGTGCAACCAAATGAGCACCCAAAATGAGCAAATGAGCAACCAAATGAGCAAATGAGCAACCAAAATGAGCAAATGAGCAACAAAAAGAGCAAATGAGCAACCAAAATAACCAAATGAGCAAATGAGCAACCAAAATGAGCAAATGAGCAACCAAAATGAGCAAATGAGCAAATGAGCAAGTGAAATGAGCAACCAAAATGAGCAAATGAGCAACCAAAATGAGCAAATGAGCAACCAAATGAGCAAATGAGCAAGTAAAATGAGCAAATGAGCAACCAAATGAGCAAATGAGCAACTAAATGAGCAAATGAGCAAGTGAAATGAGCAAATGAGCAAGCAAATGAGCAAATGAGCAAGTGAAATGAGCAACCAAAATGAGCAAAAGAGCAACCAAATGAGCAAATGAGCAAGCAAAATAAGCAAATGAGCAAATAAAATGAGCGACTGAGCAAGCAAAATGAGTTAATGAACACCCAATTGAGCCACTTAGCAAGCAAAACGAGAAAATGAGAAACGAAATAAATTAGTTGGGAGTATAAAAAGGAGAATTGGCATTAATTTTGCCATTTGATCGCTTAAAATAATGGTATTCACATGTCTTTTTGTGTTATAAAAAATTCAATAAAAAGTACAATTTAAATAGGCATTCGCATCTCAAACATAAGAACAGTATGTCTGAAAATAAATATCAGCGATGGAAATACATCAGATGAGGAACCAAATCGTAAACCTTATCTATATAGAAACATTTTCGATCGGTTGAGACCTAATAGATCCAAATCTCATCATTACGAAGAAGACGATGACAGTGAACAAGATAATGACGATGAATCTTCTACTATAAGGAATGACAATGGCAAACAATATGATGATGTTAACAAGAACAAACATATTGACATCTGGAAGTATTTTACAGAGCTCACATATGAACAAGGAGAATGACGTTTTAAATGAAACAGCCAGTAAAATGCGTAATGAAGACCCTGATAGCTCTCTTGAAGAAATAAGAAATAAAGCTTTTGAAAAAATTACGCTCCGTGTATCATAAAGCATTCAGAGAAGTTTATTTGGATTTTATTGGAAAAATGTATGCACTTCAGCGCAATCCTACACATAAAAAGATCATGGGAACTGTTAAAAGATTGAGAGAGGAAGATAATTTCGAAACTGATGAAGCTATACAGTATGCTGTTAAAAAAAAGAAAATTTATGTTAGAACGTGTTATGGACAAGTACCCATTACCAGAACTTGAAGAAACATTTGATGATGATGATGATGATGATGATGATTATGATGATGATGATGATGACAGTGAAAAAGAAACTAGTAGTGATAAATACTGACATTTTATCAATAAATGAACAAATTATTAAAGACATGTGAAAGTTTATATTATTTATTCATATTTTGGAAAGACAAAAGGACAAATGTTAGTGTGGTACATTGTGATTGGAACATTTTTTTATCATATGCCAAATGCGTTTTATTTTAAATATTTCTTTTTGTAAATGCAGTCTGTAATAAATAAATTAAACTGTATTATTAGATCTTTGTTTTATTTTGTTTATAAATTTATGTATATCCTTTTCTTAAATCGTCCAACTAATCCATGTTGCGCCTGGGTGTATATAGTTGAAATGCAAAAAAAGTTATCTGGAGAGAGAAATCTAGTCAAGGGTATGTGAAAACGTGACATAAAAAAATCTATCACCAAATAGCTGTTTTTGCTCTGATGATATTTTTGAATATTAATTAAAATCCATATTACCCACTTCAAGCATGTCAGGAAAATAGTTATACTGTGGCAACTATAAGGAAGAACTCGTTTTTAATGGTGGACAAGAAGTGAGTAATTTAGGGACACACCTGTATACAAAGGGCTTACTTATTGACATGAAATAAAAACTTTTAATTATTGTTTCTTTCTGTTATCAAGTCATAAAAAGGACCCAATGTTTATCTTGGCGCTGACATCAATTTCACAGATGTTAAAAATCTGACGGTTCATTGCTATACAAATTCCAAGGTGATGACATTATCACTTCAGTGTTGAAATGTAAGATTTAATTGGTTTCTTCGTTCTGGCAATTAACAGCAGAAAATGCTTAATCTTTGCTAGATCAAAATATAAAAAATAAGAATGTGAATAAAAAAAAGTTTCAGTACAATGTATATAATTTTAGGTTGTAATTCCTATCCTCGCTTAAAAGTGGTAAATCAAATCATTTAAAATTTGTCCATTGAATAAATGAATGTTCATAACTGATCCGAAACATCGACACAGAAAGGCGTCCCTTTGTGGATTTATTACCTAGTTGAAATATATGTTACATTTGGGGTCATACTGGTCATACATACTTAAAGGATTGTTTGTTTTATCAGGTAACCACATTGTCTGGTTAAGAGTTTAAACCATAAATATGATAAAAGCAAGATTTACTAGCTGGTAAAGAAAGATTTATTTTCTTATTAAGGATTATTCATTGACAATTATTGTTTTGTTTTACTCTAATGAGTTCTAAAGATACATGTAGGTGTTGAAACCATTGACAAAACAGGCCTCATTATATTATAAGAAAACAATAATTGGGTATGAATTCTAAATAAAAGGTAACTTGTTTTGTATGTATCCCACCTGACTATCAAGTTTTATCAAATTTACTGCTTTAGAAATAAACAGTAAATTAATTAGATCAAGCATTGTATGAACCGCAGAGAAAGTACTTGCCTTCAATGAGAGGTTGAATTGCTGGCCTTGGATGTGATGCGTAGTAACTTTAATGAAGAGAATTATATACAAAACAAGTGGCATAGGTTTTGTTTCTTGTCAACATGTGCAAAAATATGACATGTCAATTTTTGGAAAAAATGACAAAACAGGCCTCATTATATTATAAGAAAACAATAAATGTAGTTTTGCATTTACATGTATAAGATTGACTTTTTTGGAGTGTTACCTGTTCTATTGTTATAAAGTACACACTCTTAAGTCATTATGTAAACAATTGATTAAACTTTACATTTTTCTGATGATAGTAAAATACAATATCAAGAAGAAGAAATACTAGATACTAAAGTAGCTTATTAGATGAGTTGACCACAGCTGGTCTAGACTTATTAATAATATTTTGTCCTAATTTTCTTTTCATAGTTTAAACCAAATAATTTGATTATAGTTTTCCTTTGTATATTTTGACCGAATTAGTTAATCCTTTATGGTAACATTTTTCTATTGTGTACTTTAGACCATATTTATGTGACCCCTACAATTATGTTTCGTTTTCTTTTGTTATGGAAGAACAGTGCGCCATTTTTATTCAAATCTAATAAGGCAACCATTTTTATTTTTTTGGCGGGATTAATTTGTGTGCTAAGCTTTCTATTGTTATTCAGCGCCATTTTTTATTCATAAAGGCATCCATTTTTTTTTTTTTTTTTTTTGGCGGGATTAAAACATTTGTGTCACCCATTCTATTGTTTAAGTGTACACATGATTACGTCATTATGTAAACAATTGACTGTGGATCCCCCCCATTCATCAGGTAATTTCGTTTTTTTCATCATTTTCTGTTAACCCATTACCAGATATATACGCCTTTCTACGCCTTTTTCACCCCCCCCCACTCTTTTTTTGCTTTCTCAAATGGTGAAAAAATGCCTTATTTAGGCCCCCAAACACTTGTTTTTGTTTGATAAATTTTGTTTAAAAAATTGACCACTTTTTCGGCGCGGCCCCCCATGATACATCAGGGGGTTGACAGAAGGGGGATGTGCCCCCTTCTGTTTGGGGGGTTTGAAGGGGGGCTGAGTCCCCCTCATCGCCAAGAAAACTTTGGACTTGTGGGAGGCTAAAAATAGCCCCAGGTCGATCATAAGGTAACGTGTAACCAATGCTGAAAAGCCTTTGACTCTATCTCAATCCATTGAGAAGTGGCAGCACTTTGAAATCAATTTTGATGGAAAAAATCAACGCAAAATAGTGATTTTTGGCAATTTTGAGATGTCCCCTAGTTGCTATGGTAACAGGAAATTTCAGACTGAACATGTTGTTACAAAGGCAATGGTCCAGTCAACATTTGTGCCAAGTTTGATTAGTATTGAAGCAGTTTTTATAGTTTTATAGCAACTTGAACTTGTAACGGGAGACCTTTCAATGAAAACAGCCATTTTTCACAAGATGCTCATGGGGTAATGGGTTAATAACTTTTCTATCTTGAGAAAATATTAGAAATGATGTTTAACGTCTCCCCAATTTCTGACTAAAAAGGGGCAAAGAAAAAGAAGGGGGAAAGGGTAAAAGATTGAACTTTATTTTCTGTCAGAAAATTTTGCCCCCTTTCAAAGGTTTTTTCCCGCCATCCCCACCCCCCCGGGATTTTTATATGGATCTGGGCCCACCAAAAGGGGAGCATTTTTTCTTTTGACCCCGGGCCAAAAATTAGCGTTTTGTTTTAAAAATTTCCCAAAAAAAGACTCACGGGGGTTTTTTAAGATTTTTTTGGGGTTTGCACCCCCAAAAGGGAAAGAACGCTATATTTGAAATTTAAACCAAAGAAAAATCCTTTTCCATTTTACTTAAAACTGGTTGAAGAATTTTTTATTGGAAAACCAAAAAAAAAACAACCCAAAACCCCCTTTTCCCCCGGGAATTCTTTCCTAAAGGCTTTCAAAATTTAAGGGCCCCGCCCCAAAATAGTTTTTGAAAAACAAAAGGAAAAAAAAAGAGTCCAAAATTACCTTTCAGTATCTTTCCCTTCAATGGACAAAAGTTTTTATTAAAGGGGAATAAAAAAATTGGGCCGTATTGGGGGTTGGTTAAAATTTTTAAAATTTAAAACCCAAAAAAAATTTATAAACCCCACCTGTAAACGAACCGGGTTTAAATTTTTCCAATATCTTTCCAAACCCCCTGGGAGTTTATCTGCCATTTAAATGCCGCCCCGGGAATACGGGGTGGTTAAAAAGGGGGGCCCCGAGAGAAAAAAAGTCTTTTAAAAAGGGCCCTTAATGAGTTTTTTTTTGAAAAAAGGGAAAAAAATTTTTTTTTTGAGATTTGTTTTCCCTATGGGGTTCCCGTTTTAAAACCCCTTCGCTCAAATTTTCCAGGAAAAAAAAAATTTGTTGGGGGGCCCAAAAAAGAACTTAATAAAAACCTTTTAAATTTTCAAAAACTGGCTTAAAATCGCACAAAAATGAATTCTGGGCGTACTTCTCTTAACCTTTAACTTATATTTATGTTTTAAGTGCACCAGTTGACATTTGCAAGAATTTTAAAATTTGTTTTTGTGCTTTTTGACCTCGATGGACTTTCTTTCAAATATTTCGTCCACAAAATAATCAAACGTTCTATATTTATGCAAGCTGTTGTATGTGTGTGTGTGTGTGTGTGTGTGTGTCTGCGTGTGCGTGCGTGCGTGCATGTGATTGTGTGTGTGTTGGTGTGTATGTGTGTGTGTGTGTGTTTCCTTCCTTGATTATCTAATATCATATAAATCTACTCTGGAAAAAAACTGTTTATGACATTATATTCTATACAGTGCAAATTGCTTACAACCTGCGTTCCATTGTCAAAAATATATAAAATGTCAATCAAATACTTTTAATACAAGCGAGATGTTTTTGTCCATTAATACATACATGTATAAGTAAATAAAATACTCAATCAAATATACCAATAACACAAACTAAAACAAGAAGAAAAAAACTTGATATACAGTATAACCTCCGGAGAGCGACCTTCTGTAGAGCAATAACCTGTGTACAATGATAGCATAATTTCTTCCCAAAATAAACATTCACAATAAATTTAACCTCTCTAAGACAATACCTCTCAGCAACGACCAGAATCTTGAACTTCCGTAGGATGTTGCTATGCACAAGTTGTACTGTATATGCAAAATATATACAATAAAAAAGCAATTGAAAATATTATAAATAAACAAAAAAGCATGAATGCTACATTTCCAAAATTAAACAGCCTTAAAAGTTAACAATTTTTATGCCAAAGTATAGATTTTTGTATTATAAGTATACGCTTCATGTACATATGTGTACATATATACCATACATCCATTATACATGTACATAGTATATGCTGCATAAAAGACATTTTGTTTTTATTGGCAAAATTGTTGACCAGAAATATCTATGTTGCTTATGTTTTACTTGATGACTTAATGTTCCATTGAATTACTAGTTCCACTAATTTAATAAATCCATTGATTTATGTCGTTCATCGATTTACTAGTTTCATTGAGTAACTACTTCATTTCGTATAATAAAAAGTCCATTGGTTTGTTGCGTTTTGTATCAATTTACTACTTCCATTGAGTAACCTGTTTCATTTATGTATGTGTTTTATCGATTTACTAGTTCCACTGATATATTAAATTCTTTGATGTATGTATTTCATCGATTTACTAGTTCAATTGAGTAAATACTTTAATTAATATATCAATGTCCATTGATTTTTTGCGTTTTACCAATTTCAAAGTTCCATTGAGTAATTTGTTCCATTTATGTATGTGTTTTATTATTTACTATTTACACTGATTCAATAATTCTATTGATGTAGTTGTTCTATCGATTTACTAGTTCCACTGATTCAATAATTCTATTGATGTATGTGTTTTATCGATTTATTATTTCCACTGATTCAATAATTCTATTGATGTATTTGTTTTATCGATTTACTAGTTCCAATTAGTTTCAATTCTATTGATGCATTTGTTTCATATATTTACTATTTCCACTGATTCAATAATTCTATTGATGTATGTGTTTCATATATTTACTAGTTTCACTGATTCAATAATTCTATTGATGTATGTGTTTTATCGATTTACTAGTTCCACTGATTCAATAATTCTATTGATGAATGTGTTTTATCGATTTACTAGTTCCACTGATTCAATAATTCTATTGATGAATGAGTTTCATCGATTTACTAGTTCCACTGATTCAATAATTCTATTGATGTATGAGTTTTATCGATTTACTAGTTCCACTGATTCAATAATTCTATTGATGAATGTGTTTTATCTATTTACTAGTTCCACTGATTCAATAATTCTATTGATGAATGTGTTTTATCGATTTACTAGTTCCACTGATTCAATAATTCTATTGATGAATGTCTTTTATCGATTTACTAGTTCCACTGATTCAATAATTCTATTGATGAATGTGTTTTATCGATTTACTAGTTCCACTGATTCAATAATTCTATTGATGTATGAGTTTTATCTATTTACTAGTTCCACTGATTTAATTATTCTATTGATGTATGAGTTTCATCGATTTACTAGTTCCACTGATTCAATAATTCTATTGATGTATGAGTTTTATCGATTTACTAGTTCCACTGATTTAATAATTCTATTGAAAAATGTGTTTTATCGATTTACTAGTTCCACTGATATAATAATTCTATAGATGTATGAGTTTTATCGATTTACTAGTTTCCTCTGATTCAATAATTCTATTGATGAATGTGTTTTATCGATTTACTAGTTCCACTGATTCAATAATTCTATTGATGTATGAGTTTTATCGATTTACTAGTTCCACTGATTCAATAATTCTATTGATGAATGTGTTTTATCGATTTACTAGTTCCACTGATTCAATAATTCTATTGATGTATGAGTTTTATCGATTTACTAGTTCCACTGATTTAATAATTCTATTGAAGAATTGTTTTATCGATTTACTAGTTCCACTGATATAATAATTCTATAGATGTATGAGTTTTATCGATTTACTAGTTCCACTGATTCAATAATTCTATTGATGTATGAGTTTTATCGATTTACTAGTTCCACTGATTTAATAATTCTATTGATGTATGTGTTTTTATCGATTTACTAGTTCCACTGATTCAATAATTCTATTGATGTATGTGTTTTTATCGATTTACTAGTTCCACTGATTCAATAATTCTATTGATGTATGTGTTTTATCGATTTACTAGTTCCACTGATTCAATAATTCTATTGATGAATGTGTTTTATCGATTTACTAGTTCCACTGATTCAATAATTCTATTGATGTATGTGTTTTATCGATTTACTAGTTCCACTGATTCAATAATTCTATAGATGTATGAGTTTTATCGATTTACTAGTTCCACTGATTTAATAATTCTATTGATGAATGTGTTTTATCGATTTACTAGTTCCACCGATTCAATAATTCTATTGAAGAATGTGTTTTATCGATTTACTAGTTCCACCGATTCAATAATTCTATAGATGTATGAGTTTTATCGATTTACTAGTTCCACTGATTTAATAATTCTATAGATGTATGAGTTTTATCGATTTACTAGTTCCACTGATTTAATAATTCTATTGATGAATGTGTTTTATCGATTTACTAGTTCCACCGATTCAATAATTCTATTGATGTATGAGTTTTATCGATTTACTAGTTCCACTGATTTAATAATTCTATTGAAGAATTGTTTTATCGATTTACTAGTTCCACTGATATAATAATTCTATAGATGTATGAGTTTTATCGATTTACTAGTTCCACTGATTCAATAATTCTATTGATGAATGTGTTTTATCGATTTACTAGTTCCACTGATTCAATAATTCTATTGATGTATGTGTTTTATCGATTTACTAGTTCCACTGATTCAATAATTCTATTGATGTATGTGTTTTATCGATTTACTAGTTCCACTGATTCAATAATTCTATTGATGTATGTGTTTTATCGATTTACTAGTTCCACTGATTCAATAATTCTATTGATGTATGTGTTTTATCGATTTACTAGTTCCACTGATTCAATAATTCTATTGATGAATGTGTTTTATCGATTTACTAGTTCCACTGATTCAATAATTCTATTGAAGAATGTGTTTTATCGATTTACTAGTTCCACTGATTCAATAATTCTATTGAAGAATGTGTTTTATCGATTTACTAGTTCCACTGATTCAATAATTCTATTGAAGAATGTGTTTTATCGATTTACTAGTTCCACTGATTCAATAATTCTATAGATGTATTTGTTTCATCGATTTACTAGTTCCACTGATTCAATAATTCTATTGATGAATGTGTTTTATCGATTTACTAGTTCCACTGATTCAATAATTCTATTGATGTATGAGTTTTATCGATTTACTAGTTCCACTGATTCAATAATTCTATTGAAGAATGTGTTTTATCGATTTACTAGTTCCACTGATTCAATAATTCTATTGATGTATGTGTTTTATCGATTTACTAGTTCCACTGATTCAATAATTCTATTGATGTATGTGTTTTATCGATTTACTAGTTCCACTGATTCAATAATTCTATTTATGTATGTGTTTTATCGATTTACTAGTTCCACTGATTTACTTGCTCTATTGATTAATAATCCTACAGATTTATGTGTTTCATTGGATTTTTTGTTCCACTGATTTAGTAAATTCACTGATTTATATGTTTTATCGATTTCCTAGATAACATTCGTTTAATAAATCCATGGATGTATGCGTTTCATTGGTTTACTAGTCCCATTGAACTACTAGTTCCATTTATATCCCCATTCCTACTTGCATTGATTTTTTTAGTTCAATCGATCTGTTTATAACTTTGATTTACTAGTGACATTGATTTACTTATAACATTGATTTTCTGTGAAATCCCCTACTGGAAACACATATTCATCTCTACATGTATTCCATGCTTCCAAAAATGTATGCTCAAATACGTTCACTCTTAAAGGAATGTTAACAAATCCTTACACACGGTGATAATCTCTTTATTTTCACTTTTCATTCAAATGTCATTTATTCCAAGTTTGATGACCATGATGACATAGTTCTCATGACGTTAGCGTATTAGACTGACCTTACACAATTTAATAACCCAATCAGAGCACGAGATCTTTGCTTATAAAGAAAGAATTCTGTAGCACATTTTTTTTTCACTCAAAACCAAAAAAAAATTCTCTATGTTCATATCTACACAGTCCAAATTGTGTACGTAATTAAAGACACTATGAATACAGATATGTTGCAAATTAGTTGCGTCCCTTTACCAGTTGGCCCATCGTCCGTTTTTGACTCTCCGAAATCGCATGCAGTTCCTAAAACATCAAAACAAAATATATAGATATATTTAAAAATAAAAAAATGAACCACTTGAGTGACACAGTTTAAGTTTAATTTCATTTTTTTAACTGTAAAGAATAATCCATTAAACTCTTAAACATACTAATAACAATAAATGAACTTAGATTTTTAGTCGTATTTTGGATGAACAATATACATGTATAAAGTTATGATGGAGAAAGAGAGCATATTGAGAAAAAAACAAAGTATATTAACCTTTTTACGCTAAATATCTTTAATGGTCTGGAAAGATGGACAAGTCCGTTGATCATTTTAGGGGAAATTATAAAATATGTAGAGACTGAAAGACAATGATCAAACGGCACGGATGGGCTGGGCATTCTTGGTTTGCACTGGTCTCATCCGGATGTCATCGGTATATAATGTATTCACATAACGAAAAGCAACCTCATTGTTAAATGTTGCTTGCAATTCTTACCTTTTTCACAATCGCATACTTTTCCTTTCCAACCACTTGCACATATGCATTCAAAGTCTCCTTTGATGTTATTGCATTTACCATTGTTTAAACACGGGTTGATGGTATCTACAAAAATATATATTTATAAATAACGTGTTAGTTTATTTTAATGTTTCATCACTAGCACTGTGCACTTTTATCATATGGCATTGCTTGTTTACAGTGTATTATCATCATTATGTATTTCGTATGTATGTAGTTAAAGCTTAATGAGGGTCCATCCGCCCTTTCGGGCACAAAATGCAGCTTGCCCTGTCGAGTACGGACCCCGGACATGTCACCAGTCATGTCCTTAAAGAGTTAATTTTGAAGCACAAAATGGTGATAATTTACCTCCATGCAATTTCCACGGAGTATTAGCCAAAGATATGAATTTTGAGCCAAAATTAGGTCACTGTACGGCGGTCAATGAGAACCTAAATGTACAGTAACCTGTGACAATAGGAAAGGTGTTTAGCCCTGAAAAGGGCTGTTGGTGCCAGCTATAGGCCTGCCTTACAAGCCGTCTATCTGTACTAGGGGCACACGCACCCTAGTACACCATCCTCGTCGTCTCAGCCTACTTTGTAGGGCCACTCCCCTCGGCAGCTGGTCCGCAGAAGTGACGAAGTAGGATTCCGTAGTTAACGCCCACGGTTGAAGGCTACGTTAAAGTTGTCTACCAGCCAAGTTGTAAATCTTCTGCCGATGCCCTGTGCCTTCTCAGTGACGTGCACGCTCCGAGGGGAAGTGAGAAGATTATGTATTTCTTTTCATTACGTGCCTTTTATATGAAAATTTCCCTGTCAAACAATTTCGCAGATTCCGGCGTGTTCCGGCCTTATAATATCAATTGTCGGTGCGTATTGACTTAATTAGATTTATACGTATGTCATCATATGAACAACATATGAACAGTTAGGTTCACCAGGAGCATACTTTTTAGGTTTTGTACAGAATTCCTTTTGTCATTTTTATAATGCATAATTACATAATACAATGAGATTTACATGTGTGTTATTCTGAT
>NW_026856220.1:0-11907 GCF_026571515.1 Ruditapes philippinarum | reverse complement strand
TATTGAATTCCAACTATTAGTTTTCAAGTTATGCTCCGGACAAGGAAAATGCAACGGACGTCTGGACCGACCGACCGACCGACCGGCCCGACCGACCAACCGACCGACCGACCGACCGGACCACCGAGTGACTCCTATATACCCCCCCAAACTTCGTTTTTGGGGGTATAAAAAATCAAGAAATGTCCCAAAGACAGCATCCTTGACAATTCTCAGTGCTCAAGATTAAAGCAAGGGGCATAACTCTGTAAAAAGGATAACTCAATTTTATGGTACCTTTGCCCATCATGTTAGATAATCACAGCGGAACAACTATATGACATTTCAACCCATTACTTTCAGTAAATTTTGTATCCAAAAACTTAACCAAACTGTGATGCCAACGCTGTGTGTAGAGTACAAAAAGCTCTCCCCTATTTTTTTAATAGTCAAGCATAAAACAACCAACAGTCAACAGTTTTTTAGAGCCTGGTAAGACTGCACTGATGTACGCACTGATGCTATCCCTATACAGGTGGCAAAAACTTGTTGCAGGACAATGGTTGGACATTTTTTTTCTAACATTAATTAAGCTCTATCAAGTCCACCTCTTGGAAATAACCAGTATTAGTGATATACCGGTAAGCGGAAACATTTTTGAAACTAAAGTAGGGTTTGAATCCACCACAACTGTCCTAGGTTGAGATGCATGCACCTTAACCAAAGAGCCATGTCACCTTTTTTTGACATTTGGTATGTTTACAGTAAAAAATCATAACTAATTAAGCTATATGACGACTTTTACAGCTATTACACACTATGCTATACGGACCTGTCTTATGTTTTGCATGAGCGAGACGACATTGGTGGGTTAAACTTCGGACTAACCCCTGGCCGAACCTTCACCCCGCTTTTCTTCTCACGCTGTAACGCCATCGTAAGAATTATCCTGAAGTCGTCTCAAATGATCTGGTTTCCTACAAGCATTGAGGAAAAGTTCCCAAATACAATACAAGACTAGTAAAGTTCTCATGCAACAATCCATTATAGATACAAGAACTCCACATGCAAAGATTTTAGAAAAAAACATTTATCCCATATTTAAGCTCATTTTGTATGATTCACTTCTTTGAAACAGTCATAAACAAAGATTGTTACAAAGGAAAGATATAGGTATCATAATACTTGTATCAACCAACAGTATAAGGTCTAGCCTAGTCTGGACTGCACAGAACTCAAGGTTGGTCTGGCTTTATACATGTAGTCACAGTCTAAATTATCCTTAATGAACAATATATTCAACCTTAACATACTGGAACACCAAAAATGAGTTGCCTTTTACCACCAGTATATAGACCTGGCCTGCCAATAACGTCCATAAATCTGAACATTTTCTATACTGTCAGCTGAACAACTTTAAACTTTCAAAATGAAATCCCCTAAATTGATAATGGATAAGTTCCAAAAATGGAAGCTGGACAAGTCCATTTTCATAAATTTAGGCAGGATTAGGGTTTAAGACATGAAATATTTCTTAAAGCAGCACTGCTCCAGATTTTTGAAAACAATTTATGAAATCTCAAAAAAATGTTACAATGAGTAAAAATGTTGTTAAGCATACAAATTAGGTATTTTTACATTGCTTAATAAGCTTGCTACTGCTTTTAAACTCGTTAAAATATGCATGAATTTCTCTTTCTCTGTTTAAAAAGAGAGTAAAATTTTGGTTATAAGAAGAATAAAGATTGGTCAAGTTTTGCACACAAAAAAAAATTAATATTCAATGTTACACCTTAATTGTGAATAGTCATACACCCTCTTAAACTTTAGACATATTTCTCTTTAAGTTTTGAGTTTTACTTTTACTTATCTGAAGGTGTGCCAGTTTAAGATATAAAATATAAATAATATTGCATCATTACAACAGAATTGCATAATGTATACAAGTAAACCCTTGTTGTAAAATGATGTTCAAATGAGGAATAGATTGCAAGTAATCACATTTGTTTAAGACAGATTTTATTCACCAGTACAATAGAATTAAGTCAGAAAGTTAACTAATTAATGGCATACAAGATGTTATGGCCGAACATACTGAAAATTCAAAGTGTGCAACTATCTCAAAAGCATTTCAAGCAAAATGAGTAAATATTAAAGTTGTGTGATTGTCACAATAACCCTCAATGCATTATCATAATAAAAATAATAGAAAGAAATAATTGTAATATGGGGTAAAAGAACTTTGCTGAAGTACTAGTACTTACTGCAGGTGGATTAGCAGCACTGACTGAGGTAAGAGGCCCTACATTTGTTGCTGCTGACACAGGAGCACTGACTGATGATGGAGTAACATTTGAACCTTGACCCTTTTGACCTGTTAAATATATAATTTTTACTTGTGTGCAAAGTACATTCTACCAATAAATTATCAAAATAATAAACAAAAGCTTTTGGAGATGCAGTGTGTTGCACTTGTCTCAGTGCTGGATAGTAAACTGCACTTTGATTTAAAGGCCTAATTTTATGTTTTGTTTATACAGGTGCCAGTGACCTTGACGTGACAGGTAGAAATCATTAAAATGAAACCACATATTAAGTATCATTGCATTAATATTGTTAGTACAGATTTTTATGACAATAAACAAAAAAAAAGCTGCAATCACTAAGTTATGACAAAAGCTCCAAAAATTAGAGCTTAAAATATTTTCATATCTATGATTTATTTTGATTCAAGTCCAGATTGAAGCTTTTCTTTGTGTTAACCATTAATGCCTTCCCTCAGAAAACAGTTAAAAATATAAAATTTCACATCCCCTCTGCATTTACACATTGATGTAATGAGGCAAGCCTTAGTTCTGGGCCTCAATACTTGTACCTATATCAACCCATCACCCTTTGGAGACAAAAGGACTAGATCTAGTTAAGGCTGCCTCTACACTAACATACAGATGAAATTAAGCAAGGAAGCTAGCCGTATGCAAGATTCAAGCTCATGATATCTCAATCCAAAAGCAGTCATCCTAAAATTGCTTCAATTATCTTAATAAACTAGAAATGTGTCCATAGGACACGGATGCCCCCACACGCCACTGTTCTGTCAATCTTATGACTCTAGGTCAAATATTTTTTGGACTACATGTACCACAAGTTGAAAACTAAAAATCGACAAAGGGCCTAATTCACAAAATTTCTACATAGTATATAATGAAAAAATCAACAAAGGGCCATAATTCTCTTAAATTTGGTTGCAGCAAAAATTCCTTTCTTTACTGCCATCTACACATTAAGGTTGTTCATCCCTGGAAGTTTAAGCAAAATCTGCCATCCGGTTTAAGAGGAGTTGCATTCACAAAATTTCTACATAGTATATAGTGAAAAAATCAACAAAGGGCCATAATTCTGTAAAATTTGGTCGCAGCGAAAATTCCTTCCTTTACTACCATCTACACCTGAAGGTTGTTCATCCCTGTAAGTTTAAGCAAAATCTGCCATCCAGTTTAAGAGGAGTTGCATTCACAAAATTTCTACATAGTATATAGTGAAAAAATCAACAAAGGGCCATAATTCTGTTAAATTTGGTTGCAGCAAAAATTCTTTCCTTTACTACCATCTACACATTAAGGTTGTTCATCTCTGTAAGTTTAAGCAAAATCTGCCATCCGGTTTAAGAGGAGTTGCGTTCACAAAATTTCTACATAGTATCTAGTGAAAAAATCAACAAAGGGCCATAATTCTGTTAAATTTAGTCGCAGCGAAAATTCCTTCCTTTACTACCATCTACACATTAAGGTTGTTCATCCCTGTAAGTTTAAGCAAAATCTGCCATCCGGTTTAAGAGGAGTTGGGTTCACAAGATTTCGGGACGGACTGACGGACGGACGGACAAGTGCAACGCTATATGCTCCCACATTGTGGGGGCATAAAAAGCATCATTTAGCTAGTCAGAAAATGTTGGCAGGTCATTACACAGATATGAAGCATCGTTCAGAAGAAAATAGATTAATTTACAGGTGCTATAAATAAGTCACAATCATAAAACGTTTTATCATTACCTGCATTTACTGAACTAGTTGTGTTCACAGCTGATGTTTTATCTTTATTTGTTTGTAGACACGTATGCATGTGTTGAGGCCAGTGGTTTTGTTGGCACGGGTAATCACAGTAACTAGTATTCCAACAGCAGTAAAATATAGCCTCTTTTCCACATTGAGCACACTGTAATATCATTAAATATCCTAGTTCATATCATACATAATGGGAAAAAGTTCAATATTTTACAAATCCTGAAAAAAAAATCCTGTATTCACAAATTTTAATCACAATTTATGAACAAAAGGCTTTCTAAATGGCATAAAAAAAATTTCTAAAAACTCAAGCTAAGTAAAGTTTATATTGCCTTATAGTTGATTTTTAGCTCACACAAAAACTGTTAATGTCATAAACTGATTTCAATCTTTACTGGTGAAGACCTTAAGTAAACCTCTAAGCATTGCTTCAGTCACCTACGCAAAAGTAGAAACATTGACTTCTTGGATGTGGGAGCTGTCACTGTAAACAGCTATAACTGTACACAACCATTATATACCGAAAGCTATACCCGTTTATAATTATCATATACTGAAGTTAATTTTTATGACAATTTACCAAAACAAATGCATTTATCTGATTGTTTTGAAAACAAGGCCAAATCATAGTACTTTGTGAATAGCCCAAAGCACACTCCTTTTGACTAATTGGACCGCAGGGTTGTCATTAAGAGGTGGCAGGAGGCCAAAATGCCTGTCTCAAATGCATTATGGGCCGCCTCAAAATTAAGAAAACACTCTTTGTTATGCATGATAAAGACAGAAATGACCGCCTCAAGTTCAAAACAAACCTTCTGCAAAAAATGTTAATGACAACCCTGTGACAGGACCTATGGTATAACACTAAATTCACCCTAAATAATTTGACATTTAACCAAAATGCACTCATTCACCAGAATTTTTGTACCTGTTCACAAATACCCACTCATATATGCACATGAATATGAACAATTTACCCATTGTTTTTTCTTTGCTTCCTTAATGGCAAGTTCTTTCTCTGTCTGAAGTTTTGTAGTTAGAGCTTTAACAATCTGATCTTTCTCTGAATCCCAGCCTGACTTCATCTCAAACATTGTAAGCTCTGAAAAATACAAGGAACCAGTCAAGAAAATTGTAAAAACATGATCATTAAACTCCTTCCATGCTTTGTTTGTTTGTTTGTGTCATTTTACGCCTTTTTCCAACAGTATTTCAGTCATATAGGCGGGTAGTTTCCTAACCATCGTTCCTGGAGAGTTACACCAGTACTTGACTACCTTCCTCCGCGCTAAACTACCAAAGCATCTCCCTGGGATCGAACCCACGCCAGAGAGGTAACTGGATTAGAAGTCATCAACTCTAACCACTCGACCACGGAGGCGGTATTTCCATGCTTTAACTCAGTGTTAGCGATTTTCCCTAACTTTACTGAGTACCTGGGACTCAGTGCTAATAGATCTGTTACGTCCCAATTCAAATGGAACGAGTCCTCAATTACAAAAATGTCAATGTTTGCATAACTTCATAATACAATCAAATTTGTGACTGTTGATGTTCGCGGATATCATTGATAGGTTGGCCCAAAACGAGGCCGAGCACTTGCTCCTAGTCTACGTTTGGGATATAAATCTGCATTGCTAATGAGAAAGGAACAAATGAAAATGAGGTGAAAGTCAAGTTCTTATAATACAATTTATTTAAAGTGAATAGAAAATCATTTTCAAGCAGAGCAAAAAAACTTAAGAGAGAATTGACCAATTATCGGGGAAAAAGTGTTTCATCCCAGGGACTCAACAGCCCTTTTTTTCTTTCCTCCCTGGCAATTTTAGAGAGTAAATTGATATGTTTACTCAGTAAACGCGAACACTGTTTAACTCTTACAAGTGGTAGGGCTGATATTGATGGAAAATTTTGTATCAATACAAACACTGCTAGCCCTATTATAAAGCTACCTTCAGTATAACCCTTATAGGCCTTGGCTTCAAAGTTACAAAGACAGGAGATCAATGGCTTACTTTTATTACAATTGTGATTTATGTTTTTCTTTCAAAAGTTTTCTGGTTGTTGTTTTTTTTGTTTTTTTTTTGTTTTGTTTTTTTAAATATAATTAGTCATATTTGACAAAATAATACATGTTTACCTATTACATTGTTTAAAAAAAATTATCAAAATTCATTAACGGTAAGTAAAAATCATTAGCGTTACATGTATGTGGGTGGGTTAATGCGGTAATTTCGCAATGAGCGTTATATATCACAACTTTGTTATAATGTGATATTTAACCGAGCGTTATAATGTGGTTGCAGTGTATATCAAAACTAACATCAACAATATATATCAACTTAGATAGCAAGTACATATAGAAGCATTTTGTGATATAAACTGTCAGCATGGTGTTAAAGATGCAAGTGTTAGACATCACAAATGTAACATTCTAAAACAAGAGCCGGTTGAACCGGGTGATGCTCCCCGAATAGGTTTTGGACACAGGAAGGTATACCTATTGTTGTGTCAGAGTTATGTCAAAAGACAAAGTTCAAAGTGTAAAAACAACCCAAATATTGTGCACGACACATTGGCCCAATATGGTGATCATTTTTGTGAAATAGTTGTAAAATCCGACTTCAAATAACGAAGTTATGTGCCGGACATGATTTTGCTTCAAGGTAGCGACCCAAATGTTGCATGCGACACGTCAATTCAATATGGTGATCATCTCTGTGAAATAGTTGTTAAATCCGACATCCAGTAACGAAGTTATGGGCCGGACTTGATTTTGCTGCAAGGTAATGCCGTGACCTAGACCTTCAAGGTAGCGACCCAAATGTTGCGCGCGACACAATGTCTCATTGTGGTGATCATTTCTGTGAAATAGTTGTAAAATCCGACTTCAAATAATGAAGTTATGTGCCGGACACAATTTTGCTGCAAGGTCATGCTGTGACCTTGACCTTCAAGGTAGCGACCCAAATGTTACGCGTGACACGTCGTCTCAATATGGTGATCATTTCTGTGAAATATTTCTAAAATCAGACTTCAAATAATGAAGTTATGGACCGGACACGATTTTGCTGCAAGGTCATGCTGTGACCTTGACCTTCAAGGTAAAGACCCAAATGTTGCGCGTGACAAGTCGTCTCAATATGGTGATCATTTCTGTGAAATATTTTTAAAATCCGACTTCAGATAATGAAGTTATGGACCGGACACGATTTTGCTGCAAGGTCATGCTGTGACCTTGACCTTCAAGGTAGCGACCCAAATGTTGCGCGCGACACGTCGTCTCAATATGGTGATCATTTCTGTGAAATAGTTTTAAAATCTGACTTCAAATAACAAAGTAATGGGTCGGACACGATTTTGCTGCAAGTTCATGCTGTGACCTTGACATTCAAGGTAGCGACCCAAATGTTACGCGCGACACGTCGTCTTAATATGGTGATCATTTCTGTGAAATATTTTTAAAATCCGACTTCAGATAATGAAGTTATGGACCGGACACGATTTTGCTGCAAGGTCATGCTGTGACCTTGACCTTCAAGGTAGCGACCCAAATGTTGCTCGCGACACGTCGTCTCAATATGGTGATCATTTCTGTGAAATAGTTTTAAAATCCGACTTCAAATAACAAAGTTATGGGCCGGACACGAATTCGGGACGTACGTACGGACCGACGGACAACCCGACGACTATATGCTCCCCCGAAATTTTTCGGGGAGCATAATAAAGTATGTTTTCATGTTATTATTTTCTCAATGACCAATGAAAATTAAATTCAGGATTTACGCTATATAAGGGAGAGAACTCACATCTCCCTTCAGACAAGTCACAGAAAGAAATTGTTTTTAAATTGTATCCATACTCCAACTTGAGATTATCAAACGTTGTCATTCGATGATAACAAATTATATGTATGCTAAAAAGGGCATCATTATGCCAGTAGTACAAGTTATTTTGCATCTCAGTGCAGCAACAGGTTAACTCCAGGAGTTAACCTAGTCTGCACTAAGGTGACAATATCCAGGTTATATTTTTACTGCCGTCTGCTCAATACTTGGTTCAGTTTAAATACTGAAACACCTTCAAGCAACAATGGACAGTCCCAAATTAAAAGGAGGGAAAGTCCATTTAACAAATTCAGCAAAAACAATGATTAAACGATCTTACGGAAGTTATGTTTCAGCTCATTCAACTCGGCAAAGTAGTTCCACCTCGCCTGTTTCAGTTTTTGGTTCATTGATTCTACAGATTTCGCATCACTTTTTTCTTTTATAACTTCGGAACACATTTCATCTACGGTCTCCTGTATCTTTTCCAATAACTAAAACACAAGCAACAAAGTAAACTACACAAAATATGTTAAAACCACAGTAAATATCATGAATGAAATAGTCCATCTTTTAATCTGGACAAAACCATTCATAATTATCAGAAAATATTTATAAATTTTCTTCAAATGACATTACAAAGTGCATTGTCCTACGTTTTGTGGTTTTTGAGAACATTGTTTGAATTGTGTGAAAATTGCACATGCAACGATAGTAATTCGCACAAAGCGGTATAATTTGGTACCAAAATAAATGAAAATAACCTTTCTTTCTGCACTTAAAGACACCAAATCAATCATTTTATTGACATCTGTTCTTGTAGAAATCCATATAAAATTTTGTTCGAAGGTCTGTAGTCTACAAATGTTCTTTGCAAGTGACCAGGTTCTATATTGTTAGCTAACAAACTTAAATTTTCATCCAAAATTGATAACTGACAGTTCCAACAAGAGCTGTCGGTAGGACAGCACGCTCGACTATTCTAAGTGCTTGATAGTAAAAGAGCCTTGATAATGTTAAATTTAGAGCTTTGATAATGTTAAATTTTCTAAGTTCACAAAAGGGCTAATTTTTTTTTAATAAATTCATGTTATAGGTCTTAGAGAGAGTCTAATTATACAGTATTGGCTTGACTATTCGGAAGGTAATGTCACAAGGGGGTTTTATTGAGTATAATAATACTAATTACCTATGAATACATTAAATTGACAGAAAAGGTACAAAGGCTTGTTATTAAGATGTTTTATCAAGTAAATCACTGCTTTATTATTATGAATGCATAAAATTGTCCCAAAAAAAGGCACAAACTCTTCAGTAATTACAGCTTACAAGCAAAACTTTAGTTGAGAAAGGGGAGAAAATCAGCCTAAATGCAAGATAAAATTATGGATCTTTGTCAGTGACCTACAATTATGACCCTAAATGCATATGTGAAGTTTTAAATAAATATCTTTAATAGTTATTGAGATATGTAAAACTTGCATGTAAACATTAACCAAGAGACTAAGTAGAAAAGGGGATATGAATCAGCTTAAATGCAGGATAGAGTTGTGGAACTTGGTCAGTGACATACAATTATGACCCTCAAATTATGACCCTAAGTACATGTGTAAAGTTTCAAGTAAATATCTTTGAAGACCTTTAACCTTTAACCAAAATTTCTAAGTTTCAAAGGGGCAAATAATTCTGCAAATATTGCAGGCAGAGTTATGCAATTTTGCAAACTGATGAACATTGTTACTATAAAAAAGCATTTTAAATTTCAATTGAATATCTCAAGCAATAATGGAGATATTTGACTTTACAAAAAAACTTTAACCAAAATTTCTAAGTTCCAAAGGGGCATAATTCTGTCAATTTTGTAGGCAGAATTATCCAACTTGTCAATCTGATGAACCTTGTTACTATAAACAAGAGGGCCATGATGGCCCTAGATCGCTCACCTGATTTATCAAACTCATCCAAACAATTACCTAGACAAGCATTCTGACCAAGTCTCATGACAGGTGAGTCAAAAATGTGACCACTACAGTGTTAACAAGGATTATCCATATTTGAGCAGTGCGACCTAGTTTTTTACCCAGGTGACACATATTCAAACTTTACCTAGAAATCATCAAAACAAACTTTTAGACCAATTTCAAGGATACTTGGATCAAAACAGTAGCAACTAGAGTGTTAACAAGATTTTTCTATTTTTAGCTCCGGTGACCTAGTTCCACATGCGATTTCAAACTCATCCAAGCAATTACCTATACAAGCATCCTGACCAAGTTTGATGATAATTGAGTCGAAAATGTGACCACTAGAATGTTAACAAGGTTTTTCCATATTTGGGCGGTGTGACCTAGTTTTTTTCATCCAAGATGACCCATGTTCGAACTTGACTTAGAAATCATCAAAACAAACTTTCAGACCAATTAACAGAATATTTGGATCACAACAGTAGCCACTAGAGTGTTAACAAGATTTTTCTATTTTTAGCTCCGGTGACCTACTTTTTCATCCGAGATGACCCATGTTCAATTTCTTCCCAGCAATGACCTAGACAAGTTTCCTGACCAAGTTTGATGACAATTGAGTCAAAATTGTGACCACTAGAGTGTTAACAAGGTTTTTCTATTTTTAGCTCCTGTGACCTAGTTTTTCATCCAAGATGACCCATGTTCGAACTCATCCGAGCTATCACCTAGACAAGCATCTTGATCAAGTTTTGATGATGATTGATGCAAAATGTGACCACTAGAGTGTTAACAAGGTTTTTTCTATTTTTAGCTCCGGTGACCTACTTTTTCATCCGAGATGACCCATGTTCGAACTCATCCGAGCTATCACCTAGACAAGCATCTTGACCAAGTTTGATGATGATTGATGCAAAAATGTGACCGCTAGAGTGTTAACAAGGTTTTTCTATTTTTAGCTCCGGTGACCTACTTTTTCATCCGAGATGACCCATGTTCGAACTCATCCGAGCTATCACCTAGACAAACATCCTGACCAAGTTTGATGATGATTGAGGCAAAAATGTGACCTCTAGAGTGTTAACAAGGTTTTTCTATTTTTAGCTCTTGTGACCTAGTTTCTCATCCGAGATGACCCATGTTCGAACTCATCCGAGCTATCAACTAGATAAGCATCCTGACCAAGTTTGATGATGATTGAGGCAAAAATGTGACCGCTAGAGTGTTAACAACTAAATGTGAACGGACGACCGACGGACGACGAACGAAGGACAATCATCGATCCTAAAAGCTCACCCTGAGCATGCTCAGGTGAGCTAATAAGTATTGTAAGTTTCAATTGAATATCTCAAGCAATAATTGAGATATTTGACTTTACAAAAAACTTTAACCAAAATTTCTAAGTTAAAAAGGGGCATAATTCTGTCAATACTGTAGGCAGAGTTATCCAACTTGTCAATCTGATGTACCTTGTTACTATTAATAAGTATTGTAAGTTTCAATTGAATATCTCAAGCAATAATTGAGATATTTGACTTTACAAAAAACTTTAACCAAAATTTCTAAGTTAAAAAGGGGCATAATTCTGTCAATATTGTAGGCAGAGTTATCCAACTTGTCAATCTGATGTACCTTGTTACTATAAATAAGTATTGTAAGTTTCAATTGAATATCTCAAGCAATAACTGAGATATTTGACTTTACAAAAAACTTTAACCAACGCAGACGCCGAAGCGGACGCCGCCGCGGACGCCGGGGCGACTACAATAGCTCTCATATTCTTCAAATAGTCGAGCTAAAAATGGAAGCTGGAAAAGCCCATTACAAGATACAAGAAACTTAATTTAAAGTCGGTTTACAAATTAGTGAAATTACAAGAAAGATTAGCTAATATTAAAGCTATTTACCTACAATAACAAAGACATAAAATATATTTACTAATATACATCAGATCTGAAAAGTAAAGAAATTCGGCAGGTTAAGGATTAAAAGCATACCTTCTTAGAAAATTTCTCTGCAATCTTGCTGCTTGAGGGAACTTCATCAATATTGTCTACATCTGGAGGTTTTTTGGCT